>NW_024429210.1:11972444-11997444 GCF_017639785.1 Mesocricetus auratus
GGCAGGGTTTCTCTGTACTGTTTTGAAGCCTGTCCTGGAACTCAGTCTGTAGACCAGGCTGGCCTCGAACTCACAGAGATCTGTCTGCCTCTGCCTCCTGAGTGCTGGGATTAAAGGCATGTGCCACCACCACTCGGCTTGGAAAATGTATTTTGATTTCTAAATTTTACAACTCAACCGAGTACAGAATTTCAATGTGACTTAGAAATCCTAATCCAAACATATATATTAAAGAATTTAAATGGTGTTTAAAACAGACATCTCCACATAAATGTTCACACTGGTCAAAAAGTAAAAATAAGAACTGTCAATCAAATGCTGGGCGTGGTGGTGCACGCCTCCAGTTCTAGCATTTGGGAGGCAGAGGCAGGTGGATCTCTAGACCCCCGTGAGTTTGAGGCCACCCTGGTCTAGCAAGGGAGTTCCAGGGCAGCAGGGCTGTTACATAGAGAAACCCTATCTTGAAAAAAACCAAAAAGCCAAAAAAGAAAAGAAAAAGAAAAAGAAAAAAAAAAAAGGCAGAGGGAGAAGAAATGATAGGGAAAGAGATGGGAACCAAGAGTTAAAAGCCTGAAAATTCATGCTCAAGCTGTAACCCTGCCTTTACTAGTAAGGCTGTCTTCTAACTTTATTTCTTATTCTGTGCACACGCACGCACACACACACACACACACACACACACACACACACGCATGCACATGCCTGATGCCTGTTGTATCGAGCATGTACAGGTTGACAGGACAACTCTATGGAGTCAGTTCTTCCTTCCCAGCTTGACCTGGGTTCTGAGGATTCGATGCAGGTTCTCTCTGTCTCTGTCTCTCTCTGTCTCTGTCTCTCCCCCCCCCCAAGAGGTTCTAAGGCTTATTCAGCAAGCATTTTACCCACTGAGCTATGTTATGAGTCAAGGTCATCTGAAATGCATCATTTCCCCCATGTGAGCCTGAGTTTCAACATGTGAAGAATAAGCTGTGTTCATTTCTGAGGCTAAGATTCAGAAAGCACACTGACATCACTAGCATACCAGGGAAGAGGTACTGTTAAAATGAATGCAAGTTGGAATGTACTACAACCCTGAGAGAGAGAGAGAAAAAGACAATTTGATGCTTTGCTTCCTAGCAGACTATCCTGTGTTTCATATATTAACTAGTTTTTAATCTCAATATGTTCTTTGTGCTGGAGGAAGCCTGTTACAGACTAAGGTGAGTTTTTGGAACTTATTAAGTTGGGCCAGCTTTTGTCTGAATCTGCAGCAGAGACCTAGCAGGATAAAATTCTGTCTTGTGAATAAGGGATATGATAATCCCCAAAGGGATTCTGGAATCAATCTGTAGTCTATAACCTTCAGCTGCAGAAGGCCATTCCAAGATCCACTGGTGATACAGGGGCTGGGAAGGAGAACATGAGTTTCTTTTGGTTAGAACCCTCAATAAATCAGTTCCATTAATGAATGAGAAAAGACAGAATTTCAAGCTTCCTTACTACTGGCATATGGTTCCTTGTTTCAGCTGTATATAGTAACATACACTTTATTTAGTACAGTCAATCTTTTTTCATTTGTCAACACAACATAAACAAAGTAGAAAATCATCAGTTACCTGAAAATAGTTAAGCAAATAATTAAAAATTATTAGAGAAGTTATACTATCACATATTTACATTTTTATAGCTAGCATAGCAAATATATTTAGCGTCCTTTTAGAAACCAAAGAAAAATATAAATTTATATTTATATTTATGTAAGTATAAATGTAAAGCTATATATATTTGGTTATAGATGTGTACCTACTCCACACAACTGTATGTACGGAAGGCAAGACACACATGACACACACATGACTTGT
The DNA here is from genome assembly GCF_017639785.1 of Mesocricetus auratus. Classification (NCBI taxonomy): domain Eukaryota; kingdom Metazoa; phylum Chordata; class Mammalia; order Rodentia; family Cricetidae; genus Mesocricetus; species Mesocricetus auratus. Next base: position 11,974,289 of record NW_024429210.1, read on the forward strand.
TAGGGTATTGATAATCCCAGTCTGGCTACTCTGGGGTGGCCGGAAGCTTCACAACAGGACTCTGGTGGTCTGGATTCTGTTCACGGTTTGAACTTGGTGATCTGGGGGACTCTGAGTACCTGCTACATCTGATCCCTCAACAGCTCCAGAGTTGTCAGCAATTACTTCACCCAAAGGGTTTTTGTTTCACATTTTAAATAAACTTTTCTCCCAAAGAAGCCCAATATTCAAGTAAACTAAACCTGAAGAGAACTGAGGAGCCCTGAGCTCCATCGCGGTCTTGGCAGACCTGAGTCACTCTGTTGAAGAGAAGTGAGGGGTCCTGAGCTCCATCACAGTCTTGGCAGGGTCTAAGGTGCTTCAGAAGCAGGTTGGGAGTTCAACTTCCCAAGTGTGAAGCTCACAGGATCAGAACAGGTCCAGGACCCCTATCTGACTAATTTCTGATGTCACTAAAACATATATTTTCAGTTATCCCATATAAAAAAGTTTTATTAAGGATATAGTGTAAGAAAGCAGACAAGAAGGCTCAGGAGAGCTTCCCAATGCTAAATCCTGATGTTCTTTACAACAATCACAAAACTAAACCAGCTAACTGGAACAGATTTTTAGCTCTCATTCTTGGTAGGTTTTCATACCATAACTTGTCTTTACTTTGGTGTGAAGGGTTTGAACTTAATTCTCAATTGCTATCATTTTGTATGAGTAGCACTTTAAAGAAACACACGCGCACATGCGCAGAGTTCTTTTCCAATAGCTTATTGTGCTCTTAGATCTATACAATCTCCATTGGCAATCAGCACTAAATGCCACTCTGCCCTCTGCTTAGGAGCTAACTTGCTGTGCTTACCCATCTTTACAAACCTTGCTATATACTTTAATCCTTTCAAATGCAGCTATAACATAAAGTATTACAGACTTTTAAAAACCTGTTCTCTTGAAAAAAAAAACTGTGGAGCATCAGTAACCAGATAGTATTCTCAAATTTCAGTGATCTAGTCCACGGAGCCAACCCTATGCACAGCACTCGGCTTCATGCAGTACATGGCTTTAGCTGGCCAAATCTTTTTCCCCCAATGAATCAGTAGAACAGTAAAGATCTTACTTTTTTTTTTTTAAGCAGTGGCATATCAATGAGGCACAGATGTGTATTCCAACTCTGCATGGATGAGCACACTGTTCAATAGTGCTGGCTCACACGCTATCAGGGCGAGTTATCACTTCCCATGAAGGCACTCTTATCACCAGGACCCAGAGAGGTGGCTGCAAATCGCAGCCTTTTTATTTTCAAGGCAGTTTTGCTGAACATTCAGGCTTCAAAGATTCACACTTCCAAAACTCTATAAGAGTTTGTGAACGCTCAATTTGCCAAAACTGTTTACAGTGTAATTGGGCACCGTACCTGTGTCCATGAGATAGCGGAGGCGCTTCTCCACCAGCGCGGCACGGGTGTCAATTTGCTTCTGCTCATTCTCTAGTGCTGCCAATTCTCCTACAACATACTGACTGGTGTCTTTGAACCCTTTCTGTTAACAAGAACAAACAGGAAGGGGGAAAAAATCACTTGTAAGTTGCATTTTTCCTTTCTACAAACACTTAGTAAAGCACTTACCTAGAGAAGCGAACACACACTTAGAATCAACCTAGTCCCAAACCCCACTCCTTGCTTGTGATTAGGGATCTCTCACATGCATCAAGTATAACAAACTGTTGCAAGGACTCAACAGCCCAGCTGGTTCCTGTTACATTTACAAATTTACACTAAGATTTGCCATATATAAAGTTAACAATGAGTGAGATGGCCTTTTCCTTAGACTACGTCAGTGATTTAGGCATGAACAAGATGGAGAATTTCTTCCTTAGTGACTCTTAGAATGATTCCTTCATTAGAAAGTGTGATACACGGAAGCAGAATTTTACTATGAAGTTGACCCTTAAATTATCTAGAGAAAATCAGATTTCTTCAGTAGAAACAAACAAAAATTAAAATTACTAAAATAAACAAACAAACAAATAAATAAACTAATAAGAGGACGAGTATGGCGTCACATGCCTGTAATCCCAGCACTCAGGAGACGGAGACAGGTGAGCTGCTTAGGTGTTCAAGGCCAGACTGATCTGTACAAGTTCAAGCCCTAGCCAGGACTATTCAGGGAGGCCCTGTCTCAAAGATCAGATTTTAAAGTTTGTAATGTCTCCATATTTCTTCCAGATAGATCCTGTATTCCACTGAGTTGAAATGTTACTAATCTTTAGGGCTATATCATTTTAACCAAGCAAAGGGTCTCAAATCTTGCTTCTTAGAATCTAATTCAAGTAGTTCACTGTTTAATTTTCTTTTCAATTAAATTTGTAGTTCTGTTTGAAATTTTACTTTCAGAGTCATCCATAATTTAAAAACAACATTATAAGCTTTACTTAAAATAGTTCTATATTATGAAGTACCAATATAACTTTAAGTTTTAATTTTCATATATGTATATGTACATATGGTATTGTCACAGCAAATAAATGAAAAGCTCCCTTGCGGCTCTTGTACCCTGACATCTCTAAGTATTAAACGGTGGCTTCGTGGTTACTCATCACCACCACTATCGTCAATATGCAGAGCACTATTCATTCAGAGACAGAAGCGGCAGAGTCTCCGTCAAATGCTTTCCCAGCCTAAGAAGTAGTGACTGCTAGGAAGCTGTGAAAAACTGCATATAGGTTCTCTTTAAACAAGAAGCACAATCAAGACATAATTATTATAAATCCTCACAGTCAAGAAATATGTTCAATTCCACTTATAACTTACACAATCACTGAACTACTTAAAGACTATTCATTTGTAAATTTATAACTTTACTTGTTAAATTGATTATGACAGTCGATACATTTAAAGTTAAAATGTTTTTAGAAAATCACAAATCTGATAGTCTTGTAGTCACTGAATACAATGTCACTATTGTTTAAAGATTCACACAAAATGGATAGTCTTCTGTTTCAATGTGTGCTACTGGTAAGTATAAAAACTAAGGATAGCCAGGCAGATGCTTCTCACCTACCTACTAGACAGTACAGCATTTTCTAAAGGGACTTTTTCTGTCTGCAGTCCCATCCAAAGGGGTAAAACAAACATCGTAGTTTGCAGACAATACAAACATAAAAGCAGAAAACTGTAGCAAACACTAGACTTTACTGCATAGTGCAAATTTCATAATCAGATCCGTTAGTCCTGCAGTGCTATGGGTCAATGACTGGAATTCTTTAGTATGAGCACACACCACACATGCAAATATTCTCCAGCTCACAAAGCTATGCCAAATGCTTTCTCAAGATACACCAGCGGTGTTTTCCTTTTTTTTAGTTTTTACTTAGACTTTTCTGGGTCTTCCAAAGGTGAAGAGCATAAAACAGGACACCTTTAGAGACCCAAACTTTGAGCTGCACTTAAATGATTTTAAAATCCTGCCAAACATGATTTTTAACAGTGAAAATATTCAAACTGTAGATAATACAAAAGTAACACTACTAACGAGAGCTGGGCTTCTTTCTAGACAAAAATTCAAGTTAAAACTTGTTCTCCTTGCTCTGCCCCACAGCTGTCCATCAAAAGCAGCTTTCTCCCTGCGGTCTATCAAATATTTCCCTCACAAATCAATTTTACACATGATCAGCCCATACCCCTACTGAGCTGAACCTCCCCGTTAATTAAGTGAAGAAATTACCATATATATTATATTAATGCAAACATCATTCAGCTAGTAATTCACGGCTGATCTGGATAATGGAAAGGTTGAACACCCATTAACCCAAGCCAACAAAATGGGTTGGCTGAGAAATTCTAGCGGGTCTCATGTGACTTCTCCCTCTGACTGCAGCCCTGCGGTATCTGCTATTGTAATAATTAAAATCCTCCCGGTAGATCAATACTGGAATCTCTTTATGGGAAGTGCCCTGATGGAAATGTCTCAAGGAAGCTGGGGCTGTGGAACTCTGAAAAATTCATTTTTTTTATCTGACAATTATCACCACACTGCAGACTAATTCAGCAGCGCACCCCTCTCACACTGCTTTGAATGCACTGGAGATTGACATCTTAAAAAACCTAACATCTCATTTTAACAAATAAAGGCACTATTTCCACATACAGTTCGGAATTATCAGCAATCATGAAACCACACAAAAATTAATATACATTAAGTACTTCATCTTCTGATGGCTTCCTCTGAGTTTCAGTTATCGCTGCCTTCTCCTCATTTCCTCTCTTTGTATCTTCCTGCATTGATCTCTGTCTTTTCATCTCTTAAAAAAAGGGGAGAGGCATGTAAAATTATTATAAAGCTTGATATTTATATATTGAAATGTGGCTTTACATTATCAGCATTTCTGTATTTAATACATCCACACGTACAGTTAAACACTGCTACATCGTGAGACAGTTCTAAAAGCATTCCTACCTGGTCTGTTCTCAACATACTGACTGAAAGACTGGAGTTGAGTTTTTCTAACTGTAGAATCTTTGCTGAACACAACAGGATTTCTGAAATGTTCTGTTGCTTTTTGTAATCGCTCAGTTCGAAGATCTTCCACACCATTCTAAAAGCAAAACAATAGTTCAGAATATGGAATTACATGCCAGGGAGGTAATTTTTATCAGTTTAAGACAATACTGACTTTTCTAAGCTATCTGGCAGCATTTTCAAGCACTATAAATAGCAGGTCCCAAAGCAAAAACTTTGGGACACATGGTTTAAACACTTGACGATGTTTAGGTGTCAGACACTATGAGCCCTTGCATCTTCTGCTGGTGATAAGCATCATTAGAAGCCATGTTACATCCCCTGCCCCATCTGTTTGTAGTCCTACAGACTTGTATGACAAGAAGAAGTAGTTTCCAATTTTATGCCCATTCAGATAAGCCATTAATGCTGGGTGAGCTAAAAGGTAGGATTATAACACTACCCCAACGAACTGAATTTCATCAGCTATAACTTCCGAAAGCCCGATATGTAAGTAAGCCCTTTACGGCCAAGGAAACTACAATTATCTTTTCTGGAGCTTCCTATGTTAATACTGGTAACAAATTCAAATGGTTCTATCAACAAGAAATATCCCAGAAGACTGAACCACTGTGGTGTGTGGAAGCTGCAGATACCGAGGTGCTGTGTACCAAACAAATATTTCATTTTATACCTAATCTTTTATTATTTTTATTAAGTGTTTTGAAAGTAAATAGGGAGAGGCTAAGATGCATGACTAATAGCTGAGCCTGCTGAATGCTGAAACTGGTTATCAAAAGCTACCAAGACTTTGCCCTTCCTCTGCATTGAGACAATCGGTAATGAGGGAGCCCTCCAATGGCCTATTCTCTAGCCTCAAGGAGGTCTGGGATACAGAATCCTCCAGGGAAGGTAACAGTTTATCCTTTTCCACAAACACAGAATGCCTCATTTATAAATGTGTAAACTGCATTTTATTAAAAAAAATAAAAACCCAAATCAATGCTGAAAGCTACAAGGGAGCAGATGGGCGCTGTATGTTCTTTCTAAACACCATTTTCAAAACCTCAACTAAAAAGAGTCATACAAATGCAATCTGTTTAAAGTCTATGTTTTGTCAGAATAACTTTAGAAATTACTACAAAAGAGCTTTTTGGAAAACAAAATCAGTTTCATATGTATAGATGACTAACTTATGAAAATGAAACAACTGCTTAATTTTTTAAAAAGTTGTCTGATGTATTTATCATTATGATTAACCTTAGAATATCTTAACTACATAATTAGGATACAAATATTTTTGGCTTTCATTTCTTAAAGTATGATTTTTTACTGTTATTTGAATGATCACTCAATAGTCTAAAACTCGAGTCTTTACTAAGATAAACAAACATGGCTAATATTTTTAGGGCTGGCAACATACTAAAATATCAATATGATTAGCTAGCAAATCCCATCTTAAGAAACCCTTTTATGACTAGGAACTTCTGCCACTTTACAAATGTATTCCTCTAAACCCACTAATTCAGTTAGCCTTTTCAATCCATTGTATTATTCTTAGGCAAGCTTCATTCTGCATTAAATCCAGAGCAGAAAGCTAAATTGAACGCAAAAAAAAAAAAAAAAAAAAAGACACCAGACCCAATCCAGGCTTCCTTTTATTCAGAGATAGAGAGGAAAAGTCTTCTGCCTCCACCACACACTTTCATCACCAATTACAGAAGCCCTTAGAGGGAGCAATGAGAGCCATTGTTTTGGGGCTTCAAAGCGGCTCTGTGAGGGGGAGAAAATCCTTTCAGTCAGCAGGGCAATCCCCACAGTCCGCAGGTGGGTGAAAGTTACCCAGGACAGCAGTCCCCAAAGCTTGGAGAAATGCTAATGGCAGAGTGTGGGGAAAGGAGGTGAGATGCTTGGGTAGGGACAAGAGCCTGGAATAACAGTAACGCCATGCACACACCACCACTCCCTCCATCTAAATGCTACAGTAGAGAAGAGTCATGGTGGCACAAATTTCTCAGACAACTGCTTTAAATGCTATATTCAATCGCGTTACCATCTTCAGGTATGACGGATTCTTAGAAATAACACTAATTGCTCATTTGCATGGGTAAAAGGTTTAGACAGAAAACCATGCAAGAATTCTCTTGGGAATATTCCTCTTAGCAAACTCAGAGATCAAGAAGAGTTTCTGTTTACCCTTGAATTGCCTGAGGCAGAGGAAAGCGGTTTCTCTGGGGCGAGGCTACTGAGGCGGCTGTGAGGTTAGTAAGACTTACCTTCACTCCTTGCTCTGAGGTATCAGTTGCAGCTTTCTGGGCAGCACTGGGGAGAGAGTTTGCCACCTGTGGCTGGGTTTCTGAGAGCTTCTTCAGCTTCAAGTCCACCAGCTTACTGTTTTGTTCTGTTAAACGTGCAAACGTGATGAATGACAGGCAAGGGGGCTAAGATGCACAGGCTGATAGTTCTAAGTGACATCACAAGAATACTACTAAATTTCAAAAGACACTGGGGCTGAGACAACACATCAGACTGGACACATGGAGAGCTGTTTTGCTATGTATTCACCCTCAGAATTAATCCCTTATAAATATGGCCAACATGCCTACAGATAATGAAGTTATGCTATAGGTAATATTCATTATGATTACCTGGAAAACAAATATGTCATGCACATGTACATAACTATATATACTGTAGACAATAAAACAACAGACTAGATATTAAAGAGGCACTCTTCTGTTTATTATTATTTTGGATTGGATCTCCCCTGTACTCTTGGCTGGCTTAGAAATCATTCTGTAGAAAAGGCTGGGCCTACACTTACACTGGCCCTCCTGCCTCTGCCTCCCAAGTGCTGGGGTGACAGGTGCCTGCCACTAACAAACCCTGACACTTGAACTTATATTATTTTAGATTTTCAATTAGCTTAGTATGTTAAATTTACGCATGCAATAGCATCTTGAAACATGTTATTAACATGATCTCAGTAACATACACAGAATTCAGTGTTTAAGTGTGTACATATACAACCAGCATCAAAACAGTGTATGTTTGCAAATACTTTCTACTTAAATGGTAGAAATATAGTAAAGATTATTATGGCTTTAGAATGTATTAGATAAGGATAGAAATGGACATATAACTTTTCAAAGAAATTATTTCAAATTATTTTACTAAGTACAATAATCTCTAATAATAAAGTGATTCAGAAGTTGAAACAAATATTTCTACTTGAAATTCACGCAAAGTGATTTTTTTTGATAAAGTGGTTGTAAAAGACATGCCAACTTTTGAAAAATGGTATTTTTCACAAAGATTAATAACTTTTCTAATTATAATATTCTTAATAAATGTCATTATCATTACTCTCATGCAAATTTTTCAGTTTATAGTACCAGGCTTCTTTTTTAAACAATATCTGATGAACTATGGTCAAGCCAAGATAAAGATTGAACAATTTATTATTAAAACATTATGACTTTTATGTACATATTAAAAAAGGAATTTTGGAGAAAATAAAGCAGGATAAAAATTGTACTATTTTCTGTGTGCTTCCAGACTCCAGTTTGTAGTCCTATTTCTATTATAACCACAGCTCCGGCTTGCGAAGCCTGTGTCTGCACATGCCTATGCTGTGGCGTGTTGAGAGCTGTGTTGGTTGTGGGGAAAGGTGGGCCATGCTGTACCCCTGGCAGCTGGGAGGCTGAAGCAGGCAGATGACCAGTGCCAGGATATACAGGCTAACACAGGGAGTTTCAGACCAGCCTGAGCTACAGTGAAAGTCTATCTCAAATAAAACAAAACAAAATCCCTAATAATGCCCAATAGGAGATGGAGACATGCTTTCCTTATCAGCAGTGAATTTTCTCAATTTTTACTTTTTATTACTTAGTTTTGTGTGTGCATGTGTGTATGTGTGTGCACATGTGTGGATTTGCCTGTGTGTATGTGCACTTACACGTGTGCCAGATACTGACACTGGATGCCTTCCTCAGTAGCACCTGGTATTTCTGAGCCTGGGCCTTCCACTCAGTGAAGCTGGCACTCAGGCCCTGGCCAGCCTGGCTGGCCTGCAGGCTCCAAGGACCTGCTTATCTCCTCCCTGTCAGCGAGCAGTTACAGAACGGATATTCCCACACCTGGGTTGTCACCTGGGAGAGCTGAACTTCCGAGACTCATGGTACATCACAAGCACTCTCTTGACTAAACCATCTCCCCATCTACTAGAGAATTTTCCTCCTAAGTGTAAGAGGAAAGCCTGCCAGGATTAAAATTAACCAGATTTTTAAAATATCCCACTAAAGTTATAATAGTTAATTTCTTCACATTACCTAAGAAATGGCTAATTTCCCCTCTCTTTCCAATCTACTTTAAAAGAACATACATATTGCTTATTTTACTAATTTTATATTTCCATAATTAGAAGTCAATCTTCAAGTCCCCAGCAGTAAAAGGACATTGAGAATTTTCTTCCCTTCTTTTTCCCTCTCTCTGCTCTCTCCTCCCTTCCCTCTCTCTCCTCCCCTGCTCAGTTTCTAAGAAAGAATATTGTACTAGCTGCAAAGGGAGGGCAGGTAAAAAAAATTCTTTTTCTTAAAGGAAAACTGAAGGTAAATTCTACTGCTTTTATGAAAGAAATTAGAGAGATGACTCAGCGGTTAAGAGCACTGGCTGCTTTTACAGAAAACCCAGGTTCGAGTCCCGGAAACCACATGGAGACACAAAACTGGATGTAATTCTAGTTCCAGGGGATCCAAGGCCTCCTTCAGGCCTCCAAAAGCGCTGGGCACACAATGTGATAGACACCCCCCCCAGAAGAGCACCCACACACAGAAAAAGACAGGAATCAAAAAGGTAATTTTAATTCGGATCTAAACACGAAATGGTTTCCTTAAATATCAGGGTTTCCTTGAACTCTTTTAAGTACTCTGGTTGCTACACTGAAATAGTGTATCTTAACACCGAGTCATGAGGGGATGGACTGACAGAGGCCCTACGTTTTCTCACGTGCTCCTGGTGGTTAAGAAGACCTGGCGGGTTGTTTCTGGGAGAAGTAAGAAAGGGTCAGTCTGCAAGGACATCCTGAGGTGGGAGACCACTGCTGTCATCCCATTGGCTCTGAGCAGCCAGGCACTCACTAGAGACTCGAACCCTTATCTTTATGCTTAAAGAGCCTGCCAGAGTTTTACTACTGTCAGAATTTCACTTGAGAATCGTTTCTGGAGCCTCTCGGGTATATGTAACTTTGGATTGCTACCTGCTGTTACTTCTGAAGGAAAGGAAAAAGAACACATACAAAATATAAAGAAACTATCTTTATATTTTAAAGGAGAATAAAGACAAATTGCAGTGTGACTCACTGACTCGCTAGATGTGACATTAATCTAATTGCCATCTATACAAGGAGTTTTCAAAATGTCCTACTGCAATCAATCGTTCAGCCTATGTAAAGCAGTAATAATATTTAAAGGAACCAAGGAATATGCAAAATAATACAATTAAGATGATCTATTTGAGAGAAAAAATTTCACAACAAAACCCAGGTTAGCCTAAAACTTGCTATATAGTCCAGGCTGGCCTGGAACACACTCACTCCTGCCTTCGCCTTATGTACCAACATACCCAGTGCTGTCTAAACTACACGAGTCTGGTCTCGACTATTCCATAGTTCTTCCACATGTAGTATACAATAGCACCTCACATACTGAAGCAGTGAGAGAACCGCTTGCTGGTCTCTACCAACTGAGACTTAGAAAAAGAACCTATGACAAAATTCGCTGTACCAATGTTAAGCTATTTGAACATTCAGCTGAAAACAAAATAACATAAAAATTAATGGAAGGTGGATTTAACTAAATGGTTAATGAGGGCATAAGATGTAAAGAGACTACAAAAAGTTATTATTGATGAGATATAAAAATATGAACATAAAGTTTGCCATGCAATAGGACACAAAACATTTATAATTTGAAATTACCGGGCGTATCAAGGTCACTTTCTATATTAGTAAGTTCATCTCCACCTCCTACAACAAAGCCTTCAGGAATCTCCTCGTTAGTATCTATCTCAATGTTATCATTTTCATCTGTAAGAACATGCAGCAATAATGTTAGTATACCATTTATATCTTATACCCTTTGTCTTCGACCCTAAGGAAGAAAATCTAAAACTTCAATGACAGTTGCTCAAAATGAAGTATGACAAAGATAAGCAAGTTAAGAACTCAGTTTAAGTTGCTTTTCCACTGTTGGATTAACAGTTATATTTTACATTCTTATGTCAAAGCTGAATTATCACATCAAAGCAAATGCAGAAGTTTTGACAATTTGCCATCCACTGTCTCTGAATCACTGAACTCATTAAGTCCTTGTATTTTACCGTATAATCTACACATAATCTCTAGTACAATAACATATGAAAATAAAGTTGATTTAGTGAAAGAATATCCAAAACTTTGAGTTTCATTTATATGCATAATAAGCATATGTTTGATTTTTGGTTTTCCAATTAGCCACCAAGAATGCTAATAACAGTTAACATTTAACAGACTTCCCATCCACTGTGTGAGCCCATCGGAAGAAACCAATGAAGAAAAGAGAGATTGGGAAGTGTCTCTTCCTGGTGGGTAGGGAGCAGCAGCCAAGGCTGTCACGTGTGTGGCTATACTACCTAAGCGCTGTCACGTGTGGCTATCCCAGCTAATAAGCACGGTGAGCTGAGAGCTCTTTTCTGACCAGCTATGCCCAGCACAGCTATGGCGTCATGTCCTAAAGGTAAATACCTTCACTTCATGGTCCTCAAAACTTCTCCAAACCATTCTGTAGCTTAGCAAATGAATTAGCAAATAATTCCAAGTGCTAAAAAGGTAGTCAAACACTTTTCTGCAGTAATCTGTGCCAGAGACATTAACCATTAATGGTCTCAGGAGAGCTAGTTAGTTATACTTTGCTGCTGTCTGTCACCAGTGATCATTACTAACCACAATTCATCTGAAGCCAAAGTACAAGATCCATAAATAACCCCCCAAACCAAAACTAAACAAACAAACCCCCCCCAAAACAAAAAACCCAAACTACATTAGTGATTCTCATCCTGGGGGCTGGGTGGTTATGTATCAGATACCCTGCATATCAGATATTCACATATGATTCATAACAGTATCAGATTACAGTTATGAAGTAGCAGAGAAAACAATTTAATGATTGGGCTCACCATAGTATGAGGAACCCTATTAAAGGGCTGCAGAGTTAGGATGGTTGAGAATCACTGCTCTACAGTGTTCTGCTATGTAACGTGAAACACTGTGCTGGATGCCGAGGAGCTAAGTCTTTAAAGATACTTATTGTACTCAAACACAGTGTAGTGATGATAATGCATGTGGGGTCAGAGTTATAGGGGAGAAAGGAAGGTAAACATTATCCTTTGCCAGTGACACCAGACTTTCTTTCTTGGAAGTAGGAACTTCTGAGTTGGGTCCACTGAGCGAGGGCACTGCAGGCATGAAAGCAGGAGGGTGGGCTGTGCTCTGTCCAGAACCTGCCAGTCTGGTCTGCTCAGGGTACGTAAAGGGGATAACAGAAGGCAGAGCCGGAAGGCAGAACTGCAGTGAGCCCAGAGGGGCAGAGGGGCAGCTTAAATGTTAGCTGGTGGAAATGAAGGGACATTGGTGCTCAACACGATTGCAGTGCTCCACAAAATATGACTGTAATTGTGAAGAGTGTGTAGTTCATAAGCAGCAGTAGCAGTACCGTGGCCTTTTACATGCTAGATGGCTTCAATATGACTCCTACAATACTGTCCTCAATTATACTTTCATACCCTTATGTGAAAGAAACAGTAAGCATTGTAGGGACTGTGGTCCGAGTATGCTATGCAGGCAGCATCATCACCCGTGCCCAAGTGCTGACCTAGCTGTTGTACTAGAGAACAGAAAAGCTGGAGGTGAGGAACCTAGGTTGGAACTGTTATGACCCGAAGAAGCAGTATGGAGAGCCTGACTTAAAAGAGCTATAACAAGGTTTGGAACTGACAGGATGCTGGGGAATGGGAAGGAGTAAGAGGCAGGCAAGCACTTCAACTAATCTTAATGTAAAAAGTGGTGAAGAGCAGAGATGTGGACAGATCTGGGTGTTTCTGAGTTGCCAAGTGCTGTGTCATGTTAAACAGGTACCATGTGTGTTCCTTCCATAAAAAAAATGAAGCCCCCATTTATGCTACCACTCACCAATAATTTAGATGAATTAATTCAGTATTGCTAGACTTACATAAAATGATTACTGTCTGGGAAGACAAAATAAAAATTGATCTTCTATCAGCTCAAACTATGAATACATTCCAGTCACTAACCAGTTTTGAAATGAACATTAAATTATTTTCAGCAGTTAATACAGCACCATGCCCAACCTGTGGGAATACTTTAAATGCATTGTAACAGAACTCAAGTACATGCTTAGGTGTGTGTGTGTGTGTGTGCGTGCACATGCATATATGTATTGAAAGACACTACATCCATGTCTGTGTATCTACGCACATATCAATCAATTTAGTGCTCAAGGTTAACCATGGGAAATCTAGTAGAAATCCAGTACATAAATGAAAGAGAGACAAGTGTGGTCTGTGTTCTGTGTTACATGCACAGGGAAATGAGATACCAGCTATGCAACCGAATGTGAAGACATGCCACCCACACTGTACAACCCGTGAGCTAAATAGAGTCCTAATAGTACACCATTATAGCACAGCAATACAGCCAATCTTATACTCTTTTCTTACTGGTGAGTGGAAACCATGATATCTGGTGATAAAAGGAGGACCTACAATGCCAAGAAAAGAGTGCTAGGCGTCATTAAAAATATGTTCAGAAAAATAAGATTCAGAAAGAAGTTTCTCACCTTACCCCCAACCCTCGCCTTTAAAATATTCTCAACCAAGGTCTCCATAAAATTCAGAACTGCTAAAGTTCTACAGACCAAACAAAAGATATGAAATGCAATACAAATATTATAGTCCTAATAGACGATGAAAATACAAATCATTGAAAATCTTTAAGATTGTATTTTGGTCCAATGCATTTAGTGGTTCATACTATCATGGAAACTAGATTCCTATCAATCAATGTGAACTTTGGATATGCAATATAAGGGTCAGCAAACTACCAGATGGGGCAGAATTCATCTTACCACTTTTGAGGGGCAGATAAAGCTATACCCATTCATTTAAATATAATTCAAGTCTGCTTTGGTGTCGATTCGAGCAGCTGTGGTAGAGATCAGGTGGTTTGCAAGTGTAAATTATTTACTTGGGCCCACATTAAGAGTTTGCTGAATTCTGGCTTAGACAAGTGGATGGAGTTGCCAGACAGGCAGGTATGTTGTGTGTGTGTGTGTGTGTGTGTGTGTGTGTGTGTGTGTGTATGTATGTATTTCAGGAAGACTTTCACTCTACCTTTCCTAAGGGTGTCTCTCCAACTCACAGCCTTGATAGTTACAGCTCATACATGTGCTCAGTGCAAGGTGCTGAGGTTGGGGAAGATGGTCTCACGCCTACTCCTTTGTTAGTACAGACCAAGGCTCACTCTGGGACAGGCAATAGGTATGTTCTACTTGCCTTAGCTTTGTGTTTTTCATTGGTACTTGCATGTTTTTGTAGTAATAGTCATAAAACGCCAAGTTATAGGGTCATGGTATTCATCCATGAATTGTTAAAGAAAATGTTCATACAGTCAACAGACTAATACAGGACCATAAAAACAAGAATGGAAACGGGATCAGTTTGTTAAGTGAAAAGCCAGACAGGTACTGACAAGTATGATTTCTCACCCCGACATTTTCATACAGAATGGAGATTAGCATATAGACCCAGTAGGGAAGACAGGATAAGGAAATGAACAGGTACAAGGGACAATTCCACTGTGCCACTGCACAGCACTAACCTTAGCTCCAACTCTTTTCTTTACTTTGTTCACTGTATTCACTTTGACTGTTAAATGGTGTCCCTACTGTAGGAAGAGCTTCAGTCATGGTCTGCAATTCTTGGTCTAGTCTAGACTTGATATACACTTGCAACTGGGGTTGTATTTTTTAAAAATATTTCATCTGAGGAGAGGGTCTATAGCCTTTGACAAATTATTTTATTTATTCCGTATGTGTGTGTCTGTGTGTGTTAGTAAGAATGACTAAACCTAGGGCCTAACTTGTGGTAGGTGAAAACTCTACCATTGACCTGCATTTGAAGACCTCATCTTGGGTTGTATACAAAGATAGCAACTGCCAGTACACCCTGTGCCATTAACTACAACTTTATTCCTAGCCTCCCTGGCATTGTCACCTTACAACAGTGAGCTTCTAATATAAGGAATCAATTAAAAGATAAAGCAGCACATTTTAGCTTACTCTGAAGAAACTTACTAATGAACTGGAGAGAGCTTTCTTTGGTTTCAGCTCTCAAGGTTTTATCCAAGTCTTTATTTGCCTAATCTTCAGGGTAATGATAGTCTAAGATGAACTAAGGACAAGTACCTAATACTAGGTACTCTGCTAGGTAAGTAGGTTATGAGTCTTTGAAATAAAAAGCTCACAGGCCTCTTGAATATACTCCCCAAAAAAGTACAGTTTCAAATTAAGGATGACCAAACTGAGTACCAAAAGGCAAAATTAAAATTACTTTTGTTTATATGGTCCTTGTTTCAACATTAAGATTAGAGTAATCTGCAAATACTGAAGATGATCCTCTAAGAGTAAAGCCAACAACAGAAGTGAGCTAAAGGAAACAGGTATGGAACACTGTAACAATTCTTACATACTGGGCTATCAGAGTCTCATGTGACCTAGACCTGATGCTCTTAGCTTTATCTCCCAATGCTGGGGTTACAAATACATACTCTCACACCTGGCTAACACTTTTTAAAAATTTCATTTTATGTGTGGTGAGGAAGGGGGACGACCTTATCACAGCGCACAGTGGAGCTCACAGGATGAAGTACAGAAATCGCAAGGACTGAATTCAGGGCGGCAGGTGTGGTGGAGTGCCGTTGCTAGCTGTGCCATCTCACCAGCACAAAATGCCACCTAAGAGATCTCACGCAGAGGGAACGCCCTGGAGCTAGTAGTGATGCTTTGCAGCAAGATGTGCACTTGGTATGCACAAGACCCTGGGTCCAGTCTCCAGCATAACCCAAGCTAAAGAATGATGCTTACATTAAAGATTAAGACAACAAGCTGACTTGCAAATAATAACAGTTCTCTTATGATTTACTATACTTTGTTTAGCTTAAAAAAGTACCAATAGGATAGAAAGTTTTTGGTTTTGATGTAACATTTTGAAGTAAGAATAACAAGTCTTAAAGGTCCACTGGAGATTTCTGGGTTCTCTGTAGAACATGCTACAAGATTCTTTAGCTCACCTCCAGATGCCTTTGACCTTTCTTTCAACTTTTCTGCAGCCATTTCACCATAGCTGGGAAGTTCTGACATCTTCACTCCGCATCGAGCTTCTGCTATTAGCTGACGAGCCCTCTCTCTCAGCTGCCGACGTCTCTCTTCATCTTGCTGCTAAGATATATTGAACAGTTGCCAGCTCAGTAATTGACAGAAATGCAATTTCATTTTCAATCTGATCATCGTGATAGGCGCTGGTTACAGCATGGTGCTTGGGCCACATTATAAGCAGGATGCTCTGCACCAGCTGGATGTCACACCATTCTTAGGAGACACCTTAGCACCAGCTCTTAAAACATTTACAAATCACTGCATTAAAATGCCTGTCACAGATTTACATTAGAGAATGCTTGGCAACACACATATTTAAAAAAGGCAGACATTATTAATAAAAGAACAGACTTAGAGAAGAAAGTCACACTAATCAGAGTAGAATTTTAGTTAATATTTTTTCAGGAATAATATTTAACTTGTTATTTTCTAATAAAGGTACTGAGTACTGTCTAAAAGATACCTTAATACTATAAATGCAGACATGATATAGGTCAAATATAGGAATGGTATTTTTTCCATAGAGTAAAAGTGAAGATATTAGATCAGTTACAGTTCCAACTGAAAAGCTACCAACAATAACATAATGGTGTTATGAAATTCTTTTTCATTACATCTCCTCCTAGATACACAATAAGAAAAAAAAACCCAATAAAGCCTAATAAAGTTTTTTGAATTAAAAATTACTAAATGCTACAACAAATAGGCAGGATAGTTGTTGACTACTTAAATGGGGTTATTAAGAAGTGTAAGCAGGGGCTCAAGAGATGGCTCAGCAGTTAAGAGAAAACCCTGTGCTACTATGAAAACCTGAGGTCTGACTCCAGCACCATATAACAAGCTAGCTATGATTTTCACATAGCTACCCTACCACTGCAGGGGCAATGAGACAGGTGCATTGCTGGGGCTTGCTGGGTCCAGGTTCCAAGGTGGAGAATGATAGGATAATCCACCTGATGCCTCCTCTGCTTCTGTGCACATACAAGACATATACATTCGGTGTTCATGTAAACACATGGATGGATGGATGGATAATTGCCAATATAATGGGAAATTGCTTTGTAAACTTGAAAGTTTATAAAATAAGGAGAAACCTACAATAATCTGGCTCCAGTATATTTTTAGGGCTCCCTTCTCTAACATTTCCTAACCTCCATAAAACATCTGTTCATATCAAATTGCTTATATAAATACATATATATCACATATACCTGTGGTTTGAATATATCATTTCTTCTTTGGGACCACGGTTCTCTCATATTATTTAACTTGTACTCATTCTTTGAGATCCAGGTTCCATCCCCTAAACCTCCCGACATCCCATTCAAGGTGGAATAACGTGCTCCTTCCTCTGTCACTGTCCTGTATATGTGAGTGGTCACTGGTAGTAACTGCTACCTTCACAGAATCTAGAAGCAACTGGGAGATGGCCTCTGGGCAGAATTCCCATGAGAGGTCATGAGGAGTGCCTTACTTGAAGAAGAGCAAACCACCGCAGGTGGTACCATTTGTTCCCGGCTTACACCCTGGACTCCGGAAGAGAAGAAAGGGAGCTGTGTAGCA
The DNA here is from genome assembly GCF_017639785.1 of Mesocricetus auratus. Lineage (NCBI taxonomy): Eukaryota > Metazoa > Chordata > Mammalia > Rodentia > Cricetidae > Mesocricetus > Mesocricetus auratus. The sequence continues at coordinate 11,991,822 of NW_024429210.1, forward strand.
TGCACGCACCCATTATTCACTTCTGCCTTGAGGCTGTAAAGTGACCTAGGCTACTGAAGGCTCCTGTTGCCTGGATTTTCCCACCATGATGAACGATACTTGAACTGTGAACTGAAATACATTCTTTCTCCTTTGAGTTGCTTTGAGTTGCTGTGTTGGCTTTTTTATGTTGTTTGTTTTTATACACTTAATTTAAGTTTAGGGGAATTAAAGATTAATCTAGCATTAATGTGTAATATAAATTAACACAGAAGAAACAAAAGACACGAATTAGTAGGTTTAGAACAGCCCAGTGAAGTTAGAGCAATATTCAGGGAGAGGAAGTGCTACAGGGACAGGAAAGAAAAACACAAGAATCAGATTTGAGACAGAACTGATTTCTGTACCAATTTTTGGTTAGAGACATGGATTCTGAAGTTTAAAATTGAATAGGTACTGCAAAACCATGAACTTACACTAAAACCAGAAAATTAACCCACAAGGAGCCAATGCTTTGGGTAAGACAGAGTGGGTTTGAAGAGGTGACGGGCTGTGTGAATAAAGGTTTTAGCGTGGGGTCTGATGTGATCTAAAGCCAGGGCTACGGGTGGATGGGTGCCCACTGAAGAGAAATGAGGGACCACCTGCTAGAACTGGAGGATGTCTGTATCTCTGTGAGGGGACGGCTGCAGAAGAAGAGAACAACACCACCAGTGGACATGAACAACAGAGTGGGAGAGGCTCCCAAGGAAAAGAAGCACAGCCGGGTGTGGCGTGCACACTTTCAAACCCAGCACCCGAAAGGCAGAGGCAGGTAGATCTCTGTGAGTTCAAGGTCAGCCTCGTCTGCATACAGTTCCAGGATAGCCAGGGTTATATAGAGAGACCCTGTCTCAAAAACAAACAAAAACAACCTATCACAGTGAGTGTTGGAAGTTAGTCTGAAAATTTAAAAGGGGCACTCAGGAGGATTGGTGTACAAGACAGAAATCAGTTCTTTAAATATTTTTTTTGAGATAGCTAAAAATCAAGATATCTTGGTGTCACCAAATTAATAAGAGTAGATTAACAGGTGTATCAGGTAAGCCTAGGGACACACTCTGAAGTTCTAGGTAGAAAAGTTGCCATACTTCCAACTATCAGAAAGAACCCTGACCACAATGAACTGAATCAATGAAGTCACACATGAATGAATGAAACTGCAGAACTGTGAGTTATAGTACAACTCACAAAGTCTGTGAGCACAATACAAAGATACACAGAGAGACCATGTGTAAATAAGAGATTCTGAATTCAGAGGTTGGTCTTATTGTCACTAACACTGGGTCAACCACACACCATGTATGTTTTGATATGATTATGCACACATTACTTATTCTATCCCAAGTATTAATGCGAACCTACAAGCTTCTATAGCTTCCATTTTATCCATTAACATGGGACAGAGAAACAGAGCAAATAACATAGCAAGAAAGCAGCCCCCAAAACAACCTTCACAAACAGAATTACACATTATCTTGGACACGTCAAGGGAGACACTATTCATGATTCAGAGACATGTGAGTCTGATCCCAGTGTTCACAAAGAAAGGCAAGGCTGACAAGGAATGTGGGAACATATTCACAAGCTTGAGTTCAAGAGCACGCGCATGAACGCGAGCACGCACGCGCACGCACACACACACACAGACACACACACACAGAGTTGTTGAGAATATATAAAATGGCTACAGTGGAGACTTCTGAATGTGTATAGATGTAGTTGAAGCACTTGGGAGGCAGAGGCAGAGGCAGAGGCAGAAGGACTTTGAGTTTGAGGTGAGTCTGGATTACATAGCAAGACTGATTTAAAAGTGGTCTTTTTATTCTAATTTTCTACAATGCAAACCAAGTATTCTTGTAATAAGTGTTTTAACAGAAGAACTGTAGAAGAGAAGGAAGGAGACGAGATGGTAACTTCTTGGGGTATGGCAGTGAAAAAGCAAAAGAGAGGTACAACATTCAAGAGAAGTTTTCTTAGCCTTTGGAAACAAGCTCATTTGTAGGCTGAGGAATGTATACCATGCAGGGTAAGATTGAAGACATAAAATTAATATATAAGAACCTTTCACTCGTTATCAGTCTTTCTGAACTATGAATATAACTATGAATAAATAAATGAAGATAAGGCTTGATTTTTTAGTGATAATTACTGATACTTCCCGAGCTTTCACGTGCTAAACACTTTCTATTCATTGTTTCATTTCATTCTTATCCCCCCCTGCCCTTTCTAATTAATGACAACAGGTTTTTCAAGTCCCAATGCCATAAAACTAAAATATCCAGTAGTTCAGCCCATGTCTGACTGACTCCACAGCCCTTGCTCTTAACTATTAAATCACCTGATCCCCAAAATGTCAAGTTAAAACCAGATGTGGTGGCACACATCTATAATCCCAGAATTTGGGAAACAGAGGCAAGAAAATTAGGAAATAAAGAGCACCCTTAGTTAATGTATTTTAGGCTAGTCTGGGCTATGCAACTGGCCTAAACACACACACACTCACACACACACATTCACACACACATGCACACTCACACACAGTCACACACGCGTACTCATACACACTCACACTCTCTCTCTCTCTCTCTCTCTCTCTCTCTCTCTCTCTCTCTCTCTCTCTCACACACACACACACACACACACACACCCAACACACAGAATGCAGAGGCAGGTGAGATGGCTCAGTGAGTAAAGACGCTTGAGTTGGGCCTTTGGAACCCACAAGGTGGAAAGAATGCTGCCTTTTCTGACAGGTTGCCCTCTGACCTCCACAAGCAGGCTGTAGCATGTGCATGAGCCCCCAATCCCATGCCAATAAACAAATACAATCTTAAAAAAACAAAACAAGTCCTAAAATATCAAGTAATATGAACAGCTAAGAAAGCTGAGCCTTTACTAACCCTGTATCCTTCAGACTTAAGGAGAGTGGGAGCATTAATAAAAACCATGATTTAATATTGCCGCAGGCAACGAGATTTAAGCCAATTTCGTTACATGAATAATAACTTCTTACAGAGTTAGGATATGATGATTCAGATTCAGATGAAGTAGTCTTTGGTCATTTTAACTGGGTTAAAATAAAATAAATGATTCTACCTTTCCAAATGGGAGCTGACTTTTTTTCTCACAAGTTACAACCTTCCAAATGTTGCTGAGAGCTCCCTCAGAGTGTGACTTAAAGTGGGCAATCTTAATAAAAACACCTCTGCGTACTAATCGTACTAATCGCCACCCTTTATCAATTTCTATGTAAATTGTTTGTTTGTGCTTATTTACCCGCATTGTTCTCCACACAATAGAAAAATGCAAATGAGCAAATCAGAGTGCAGCCCTAATGGGACTCTCTGTTTATAACCATTAGCCCAGAGGTGTGCTGTAATTCAATTCTCAAGTAGCAAGATTTAGCCTCATTAACAGACTGCAAGGGCAGGTTACAACTCATAAAACCCTACAGTAAACAAAGTTTATAGACACAGCGCAAAATCTTGAGCCTGATTGACAGAATTCTAGTTCCCTATCAGATTGCCTTAATTTACTTTTCTACTCATGTCCTTATACCACAGAGACAATTTTGCCTGGGCCCACAGCTCTCTAGTGGGATGGCATATCTGTATTGTTTGTTTTCTCACCCGTAAGAACCAACTGAGAAAATAAAAGATAATTGTTAAAAGTCATGGGAATGTAGCTCAGTGGTAGAGCATTTGTCTGTCGGTTAAAAGCTCTAGATTCATTCCCTAGCACCATGGCTCTCCATCCCCACAAAAAGTCATGAAGGAAAAATTTGCAATCGTATCAATTGATTGTATAAACAATATTACTTTAATTGGTAGTCCCAAATTTTCAGTTTTTTCCTGATGAGAGATTCATTCTAAGGAAAATATTCCATTTATATGTAGGTTCCACTAAAAGCCAGATTGTGGTAGTTGGAGATACAGCTCACTTATTGAATGTTTACTTAGATACATGAGATGTTGCATTCAATTCCCAGCAACACACAGTTTGTTTGGCAATATTTAAATAATAGATGGTAACAAAATCTGTGAATTTTACCATATTTACTGAAATATGGCTATACTATTCATGTCCAAAGACAACATGACCAGAGAGTAGGGCCAATAACCACTCTATTAGTTCAGTAAAGCATTCAGTAAAACTATTCAAGTATGTCGGTAACATTTCTGATGTTTTTTTCTCCTAAATCTAAGCATAGAAATGTGTTTTTGTAAGTTTTTTTTGACCGGTCTACACACAAAATAAGACAAGAGCTGACCTGCTGTCGTAAGTAAATCTTCAGTTTACATGTGAACAGTCTTTTCTCTGAGGTGCAAGGGTACGGTAAGTTAGAGACCACCATCATTGAAGGGAAGGTGAGAACATGGCAAAGCTATCTTCAGTTTACATCTCACTTAGCCTAAGTAAGCTGAAGCAGCTAGTTACTGTTTCTAAGACAGTCGTCTTTTTCTACAGAGTGACTGAAGAGGTTAACCTTGCCTTTTAAAATGAATGTACTATAGAAAGAGTCTGATGGGAGCTTATTTTGGGAGGCCTCCCTTCCCACGAAGGAGGAAATGCTAGCGTGTTTCATACACCATGCTGGGTCTCTGTTCTTCACAGTGCTGTGTGATAGTTACTGGTGACTTGACTGATAGAAACCAAATCTCACTTAAATATACCGCTTAACATCATACACAGTATAATTGCCATGGTAAGAAAGAAACTAAATCTCACTTAAATATACCGCTTAACATCATACACATTATAATTGCCATGGTAAGAAATAAATTTAGAGTCATCTTGAAATTTCAAAGCAATGATCTACACAATGAATTACATAATCCACGTTCCTAGCATTTTCCAGAGACCCCATTATTATTGTGATATTAGACATTTGTTCTTTACAATCAGTTCAAGTTCCCCTTTGTGGTGCTCAGGAAGACAGGTGACACGAGCTAATTTGTTTATATTCATTTAAAACCTGGGCACCAATCTTGAATTAGAAACCCTTAGGAGAGAGGTGAGGTCAACCAGCCTGCACTTCCATGCATCACATAGAAAATATCACACAGACGCTAATAACTTTGGACACTAACTAAAAAATATTCAGCCTTTCACTGCGTGTCTTGAGGCTTCAGTTTGCCGTTTTCCTTATCGTGCTGAAATGGTCTATGATCTGCTACAGAGAGAGGCACTAGTAAAACTTGACGAGTTACGGACAAACTCTTCTAGAATAAGTAATGTAATTCCTTGTTTCCTTTCCATAAAAATGTATTGGTATGCAATTTTTATATTTCACAGTTCACCGACATCTAGGCAAGCTTTCTTCTACTGCTTCAATGGTGCTACTTTTAATTTTATCCTCCTTAGCTGTAGTAATTAAAGTGATCAGCGGTGGCACCCCAGCAGCTTTGACACAGCTACAACCCCCTAGCAGATTCTGCTTTTAAAGGGAAGGAGGAAAAGACTAGTTTCATTTCACAGAGAACAAGAAAATCAAGCTTCCCCAGCCCTCAACTTTATTCAGTTGTCCTTTCAGCCGCCTTCGGATCTTAAGAATCAAATAAAAATGGCTGCTATGGGGGGTCCTTTTTATTCTTGCCGCAAA